>NW_024570631.1:0-30000 GCF_018345385.1 Vulpes lagopus | reverse complement strand
TGTTTTATGGCTGCTGTGATAAATTCCCTCAAACGCAGTGGCTTAAGACCGTGCCAAGCTCACGTCTTTCCACGTGGTAGGTCAGCGGTCGAAGGCAAGTTTAATTGGCCTGAAGTCAAGGTGTCAGTAAGGACGATGCTCCCTTCCGGAGGCGCCGGAGGAGAACCTGTTCCCTGGCCTTGTCTCTAGCTTTGGGGCCCTTCCTTCGTCTTCAAAGCCGGCACCCGCAGGTCAGGTCCTTCTCAGAGAGCACCACCGTGACCTCTCCCGCCCGTTCTTCGCCTTCTAAGTTCCCTGTGCTTACAATGCCCCCCCCCCACCAGTAATTCAGAATAAACTCCCTATTTTAAGGGACGAGTAGCTGATCTGGCAACCTGAATTCCACCTGCAGTCCTGCTTCCTTTTGCCTTAGCAAATCCAGGCTCCAGGGATTGGGATGACGATGTCCTTGGGGCAGTATGTTTGGGGCCATTACTCTGCAGACCACAGGAGTCACGTTAAGTTACATCTGTTTGTTGAAACAACACGTAAGAAAAAATACATTCGAGGCATCATCAGCAGAATAACAAGATCATCTTCAAAATAATAATTCCCACCCCGCAGGAGTATTACGAAAATTAAGTGAGGGGACACTCATGAAAAACGTTTTGCAAACTATGAATAACCAGGAGAGTTAAGTGCATGTCGGGCGTCTACACGAGGCAAAGAAGGTCGTGGGATCCACGCGGCCAACTCTGTCCACTTGCCCAGGGTGCGCTCCTGCGGACGGCTCCACCCCGAGGCTTGTAGCTCTGGCTGCGTCCTGGGCCCGTTCTCCTGCACCCCTCCCTGTTAGCACGCCCCTGGGGCCAGGACCGACGGCACCTAGAGGTCACAGGGATTTTCTGGAGGAAGGCCGCCCTGGGAGCAGGCCCGTTCCCGAAGCATCCTGGGGGCTTGCGGCCCAGCAGTGGAGCCCAGCCATGGGGGCCCAGGGTGCAGTGCAGCAGCCCAGCCCGGAGCCAAGTGGCCACTCCCCCCCGGGGACAGCGTGCTCTGCACAAGGGCTCAGGCCCCCGGTAAGAGCGGACCATAGGCCGCAGGGCCACCAGCAGCCAGAGCCCCTGCGCCCGGCCTGCTCCCCTCGTGTGCAATCGCTGCCTGGGGACTGAGGTGCACAGAAGAAGCCCGAGGCAGCTGAGCCTGGGGTCGGAGGACAGATGGCGCCTTAGGACAGCCAGGGAAGTCTGGGAGGAGAGTCTGGGAGGACAGTCTAGGGGGACAGTCTGGGAGGACAGTGTGGGGGGACAGTCTGGGAGGACAGTGTGCGAGGACAGCCTGGGAGGACAGCGTGGGAGGACAGTGTGGGAGGAGAGTATGGGGGGACAGCCTGGGAGGACACCTGGGAGGACAGTCTAGGGGGACAGTGTAGGGAAACAGCCTGGAAGGACAGTGTGGGAGGACACCTGGGAGGACAGTCTAGGGGGAGAGTCTAGGGAGACAGCCTGGGAGGACAGCTTGGGAGGACATTGTGGGAGGACAGTGTGGGAGGACAGTGTGGGAGGACAGTCTAGGGGGACAGTCTGGGAGGGCAGTCTGGGAGCACAGTGTGGGGGGACAGGGACAGTGTGGGAGGACAGTCTGGGAGGACAGTCTAGGGGGACAGTCTGGGAGGGCAGTCTGGGAGCACAGTGTGGGAGGACAGGGACAGTGTGGGAGGATAGTCTGGGAGGACAGCCGGGGAGGACAGCGTGCGAGGACAGTCCAGGAGGACAGTCTGGGAGGACAGTGGGGGGGGGACAGTCTAGGGGGACAGCCTGGGAGGACAGTGTGGGAGGACACCTGGGAGGACAGCGTGGGAGGACAGTCTAAGGGGAGAGTCTAGGGAGACAGCCTGGGAGGACAGCTTGGGAGGACATTGTGGGAGGACAGTGTGGGAGGACAGTCTAGGAGGACACCCTGGGAGGACAGTTTGGGAAGACAGACTAGGGGGACAGTCTAGGGGGACAGCCTGGGGGGACAGTGTGGGATGGCAGTCTGGGAGGACAGTCTAGGGGGACAGTGTAGGGAGGACAGCCCGGGAGGACAGCCTAGGAGGCCTCCTACAAGAGCCGGACCGAGGGCGACTTGCTGGACCCGCCTCAGCCCTGGAGGAGCTCGCAGCTGCAGCCTTCGGGCCCGCTCGGTCGGTGAAGCCGACGTGTCAGCCTGAACCAACCTGCGCCAGTTCCGGGTGAGCGAGCTGTGCCTCGACTACCCCACAGCCACCCTGACTTCAGCTGCAGCTCGCCCGGTTCCAGGCTTCCACTGACACGAACGGAGCCTAAACAGCTGCGAGTTCAGCAGTCCTGCAGGCCGGCCCTACGTGTGGGTCCTGAGCCGGGGTTACTCCCAAAGTGTGGCCTTGAAGGGACCGAGTCCACAAGCAGCAGAGGAGGGCGACCCCAGGGAGGGCCAGGTGCCCGTGGGGACCTAGGGTTTCTCTCCGGGGCGCCTCCCAAGTCCTGCTGACGGTGACCCTACGCGCATTTTGCAGCTCAGGATGTGTCGCAGTGTGATGGTTGCATTGCAGAGGGACCGTTTGTGAGGATAAACCTCCCCACCCAGACTTTAGTGACCATCTGCTTTATTGACAGTGCTCTCTCTAATCACAAAAAATGTAATTTTTTCCTCCACTCCTCAGCGCTAACGCATCTCAGTTGATACGTAAACTCTTCTCTTTTCAGGGAGCTTTTCCCTAATGGTTCTCTTCACTGCTGCTAAATTTCCTGATGCAATCACTTCATAGAATCCAGTGATCTGGGGTGTTTAGTTGTTTGGAGTCAGACAATTCTAATCGATGACACTATAGAAGAGCCGGATCCCTTATATTCGTGTGTGCTTGTGTGGGAGAGAAATGAGCCTTAAGCTTCCCCGAATCTTCTAATTTTGAGCTCCCAAAATTCAGATACTGTTCAGTTCAGTATCTTAATTTTTAATAAAGAGCAAACAAGCCCAGAACGCCACAGCGACAGGGGAACCCAAGCACATCTGTTCAAACCAAGTCGGCTTGGTCTTTTGTAAAATGTAGGGTTTTTTTTTCCCAGTCCTTGGAAGACCTGGCCTGGAGAGCACTCTCCAGTCTGAGTTAGGTCTGATTCTTCCCAGGAGAGTGCGAAGAAGCAGCAGATTACGTTCCAAATTGCTTTTGATCACTCTCTAGAGCTTGGAATCTAAACCCTGGACCACCCACCGTTATGAACTGCTTAAAATTTCTAAGCCCCTGTTGAAAAAATGAAAAATTATTGGACAATTCTACCCGCCGTGTGATTCACTCATCCCCATTTCCTCACTTGTAAGGTGAAAATAGCACCCGCAGAACAGGCTATTGTGAAAATTAAATGAGAAATATTTATAAAACACGCACTCTATTGCCTCGCACTAAAAAGGTGCTTTATATCGATGGCAGCTACCAATGTTATTGCAAAGTGCAGGAGAGGGACTTGGCCTGAACCAGAAGGTTCTGTATCTCCCTTCCTCCTCGTTCCTATTCAGGAAGAACATTGCTTGTTCCCTTTGCTTTGAGCCTAATTATGTATTAAAGGTTTCATCATCCCTGATTAAAATGGGATATCTTACTACTTGGAGTACGGTCTATCATGATTCTGAGATGGTGAGCCTCTAGTATGAAACCAAATAAATAAACCAAATAAAAACCAAATAAAACAAACAAGCATTTACATTACTGGCTAGGTGATTTGAGGCAAGTTACTGAAATTCTCTGTTCCTTGTACATATATAGGATATGTATAATAATAATAGTACATATTATAATAATAATATAATATTAAAAATAGTACATACTTGTAATAGATAATAATAATAATTAATAGTACATATTTCATAAAGTAAATAAATAAATTTAAATAAATAAATTTATTAAATAATTATTAAATAAATAAATAAATTTAATTTATTACAATAAAATGAATGAAAACACACACGTCCTAGAATATTGCTGACATGTGAGCACTACGTGTTCACTATTATTGCTACTCAGTTTTAATCAATAAATACTGAAAATACCAGAACAGGCAAGAGCATACAGTACAATCCAGTTAGCAGTCCTCCATAGTGTGACCCTGACGGCCAAAGCGCCAGCGACAGTGAGACCCATTCCTGACTAGTTTACTCTTAGGACTGCAGCTGGGGCCAAAGAATGTTATCTGGCACAAGATACCACATGTCCCCTTAAGTGAGTCAGGAATTATAAGCCTGTCAAGTTTTGTTTTACTAAAAATGCTTCACTCTGCAACAACCAACTTTTTATTATTTATTTTATTTCTTTTTATTATTTTTTTTTGGAATTCAATTTGCCAAGATTTAGCATAACACCCAGTGCTCATCCCGCCAAGTGCCCCCCTCAGTGCCCATCACCCAGTCACCCCAACCCCCTGTCCACCTCCCTTTCCACCACCCCTTGTTCATTTCCCAGAGTTAGGAGTCTCTCTCGTGTTTTGACAACCAACTTTTTAATAGGAAGAAAAGAATAGAGGATATTTAAAATTTAAGAACCACAATAACAAATGACTTTCAAAGAAGAATTTCACTTTAGGAACAGAAATAGAAGAGAGAATTATTTACGTGGAAACAATTTTCTTACTTTGCTAGTGACTTTATGAAATCCCATTGCCATATCTCTGAGCTATTTTCGATTTCTCCATCAAGTTCCCCTGTTTGTTACATCAGAGCTTGTTGCCATGGAGACGGCAGGGCTGGCACAGACTCACCAGCATGGACCATTTTCCAAACAACTAAGCGTCTATCCCTCCCATAAAAGCAATATATGCCTATCTCAGACATCCCTTGTGTTTGCATTCTGAGAAATAAAAATATATCTCACATTTTCCAAGGAATTGGGGCATTCGGTGGTATGAATTTCTTAATAAAAGGTGGACCTACTGCTACTTTGATTTATTTCAGCGTAAAGCTTGACTAACCACTATACTTATAGCACTTTTACAACTCACAAGATGATGATCGCATATGCTATGCCATTTGATCCACGCAGCCTCCAGTGACATGGGAGGACGTGATTTATCCTCCCCTCTCGATATGGGAGCACTGGCGGCCCCGAGAGACTAATCTGCTCAAACAAAAATGGCAGATACTGGACTCGCACCCAAGCCTCTTCAACTTACTGCGCCTCCCCTACCGCGGAGCACGGTGCTACCTTCAAAGCTAGTAGTTACTTAGAGTTCTCTGACCATCATCTTTACCTTCCCCCACCTCCTAACTTTTTTTGACCGGTCACGTCAAACAGTGTTTCAAGGATTATTTATGTATTTCAAGGACTATTTATGTATGTATTATTTAGTTATCACATGGAGGTGAACGAGGAAGTCCTAACTGCTGGGAAAGCAACACATTACATTCAAATATATTTGTAGTATATTTTCCTTAACTGTTTGCTGCTAAGTACTTCAAGGAAAGCAGAAAAGCTGACTTAGAAACCAAAAGCTTTAATAAAAGTATAAGCAAGCTACACTCTAAGCTGAACTTGACTTATCCATAGCTTTATCTCCAACACCTAACGTGGTGCCTGGCTTGGAGCAAATGCCCAATACATATTTGTTGAGCACTAGGTTTGTCACCATTAATGCTTCTCACACACACACACACACACACACACACACATAGTTTATTTATATAATATGCCCATTACATGTTATATGTGCATTTCTACAGCTCTAAGTCCTAAAGAAAGAAGTGATTCTATATGTTTGAAAGTGAAGTTCTAAGCAATGTATGTAAGTCCAGGGCTAGGTTGTTCAGCAGGCTTCAGCTAGCCTGTTTGGTTAGAAAATCGGCAGAGAAACATCACTGAGAGACTTGTATACAGCGGAATATTTGCTTGTTGCAGACTTTCATACCTCCTTCTGTGTCTTTTCCCTTTCTGTACTTCTTATCTGTGCTTCATGATCCATTAGTACATTGAATTGCTGCTGGAAAAAGCTGTTTATAACTATATCAGAGTAAAAAAAACTTAGGTCAGCCATTAACTTGGTTTTAAGGAGGACATTAGATGAGAGACCAGGTTTGCCCTGGCCCGTTTAGGGGAAGGAGGAGATGGGTGGAGATTCAACCTTACAACAAAAATAATATCAGAGAAAAAATATTTAAGATAGGAGAGGAAAAGAAATGTGAGAGATCAAGAGGCAAGAACATAGTCGTATTGAAGCAAAGCTAGTGAATGACTCCTGGTGCATGTTTTGAATGGCTCTGCTAAATGTTGACAACATACAATTTTTAAGTCCAGACTAAAATCAGTTTGATTTCCAATTCTGTGTTTGGCTTGTTACTTTCTCTTATTTCTGTCCATGTGCTCCATTTGTTTCCCTCTAATCAGGAAGGCAAGCGTACTGGTTAGCTGGTGCAGGGTGACTCCAGCTATTTTTTTTTTTATGATAGTCACAGAGAGAGAAAGAAAGAGAGGCAGAGACATAGGCAGAGGGAGAAGCAGGCTCCATGCACCGGGAGCCCGATGTGGGATTCGATCCCGGGTCTCCAGGATCGTCCCCTGGGCCAAAGGCAGGTGCCAAACCGCTGCGCCACCCAGGGATCCTGACTCCAGCTATTTTAAAAGAGAAGAGCCAACAGGGAGCAGACCTAACACAGGACCCCCTAACAGCCACCCTCTGCTTAAAGGCTTTCCCGGCCTGTGAGCCCATGCTCAGTGCTTGGCTAATACGAGCACATTCCTTTTGTATACTGGCATATTTTAAGCTTTTCGTATCAGTTTTTATTTGATCCTTTTGAAAATCTGTGAGGCCAACACAGCAAGGAAACATTACCTTCCTTTTACAGATGAATAAACTGAAGACCTCCAACGTGACATAATGTGTTCAAATTGCCACTAATAAGTATCAGAGTCAGGTAAAACCAAAGTGTCCCTGCCTACATTCTCCTGGGTAAGTGGAGGTGAGCAGAGTAGTGGCCAGACCTGTTTAACAAACCGTTAACAGACTGTTTGGAATATGACAGGATAAAGCATAAAGAAATCAGTGTGTCGCCTCCAGTTATGCTAATTGGTTTTTATTCATTTATTTTACATGAAACACACAGGCCACCATATTACATATACAGGGGGATGTAGTGAGGCTGGCACGTGGCTCCTACCAAGGAGGCTATGAACGTGTGTCCGAGGTAGATGGAAATGTGGGAGGGCAACACTGTGCTTCGGAGGCCCTGGGAAGCTGAGGGCTTGAGGCCACCTTTTGCATGGGGACTGTATAAGAAATACTGTGAGACATGGGTTCCATGTTCAAAGAAATCTTATGTTTTTCTTGAATAGACTTTTGTTGGTTCTGAATTCTTTCTTCTCTCAAAAAAAAAAAAAAAAAGAACCCTCATAATGTAAATGTCAGGTTTAATCCGATCGGTAGTGAAATGGAACAGAGAGGCCTGGCAAAAGTTGGTCAAAACAGGCTTTTCATGGGACGTGCTGTTGGGCGAGGTTCGGCGGCCTCAGGGGAGGGAGAGAGCGGGGAAGTCGGGCCCGGGGCAACTGCAGGGGGGTCTATAAGGAGTTTTTTGGGGGAAGATGGGGGCGGGGCCGCATTCCACTTAGGGCCAGGGTCACAGGTCTTTGTAAGCTCATTTAGGGTAGGGAGACAGGGCAGTGTTGGCAGGAGGTTGCTGGCTTGGGGTTGGCCGTTTTGAGGTCCCCAGTCTCACCAGCCCAACAGTAAATACTTTTTTAAAATTTGACCTTAAATGGTATATGTTGCTAACCCATGTGATGCTAACCCCTGGAGGCTAGAGACTCCAGACATCAGCAGATGTTCATATTGTAATACAGGGATTGGTTCTTCTAGATTTTAGGGCTCAAGGCCTTAAAAATAATATATTTACCTCCTAGAGAATGACATGCCACATTTTATCTTAAATAAGATGAAGAGCCAATAATTAGAGTTGTTGAGAAGAGTTTAAAAGGGATTAAAACAGAAGTATAATTTTTTCTTGTCTTCTTTGTCTTTGTTTCTCGGCTACTGAACATATACACTTTCAGTTATTTAACACATTCTGTTGGACATAAGGGAGGCTGAATATGAGTTGGTAGAACTGGTCAGGTTTATGCAAATCTATATCCACTAGTGGGAAAAAGAAAGGGAGACAAAAGTTTGGTGTACATATCTAGTGATGTACATGTCATGTAAATTTTGTATATAATGGATAGTGCGTTTAGTTCACATTTTCAATTTTCCTACTGTCCTTTTTGCAAAATGTAAAATTACATTGGAAACTGCAAAGGTACCCTGAAGTCTTTCTATTAAATTGCTAAAAGCTTATGTACATCTGGAGAAAGTATAGTTAATTCTGGTAACACCGATTCAAAATAGAAACCAACCAACCAACCAAAGAAGGAAACAGGGCATAAGCCGCCAAAGAAGATGAAGATTTAGTGACTACTGTGAAAATCTTTCTTTGTTATTAAAAAATACTTTATTAGGCAATAGGAATAACATATAATAACATTTACTATAAGCCAAGTGTTTGTATGAATTATTTTAATTTTTCATGACTACCTTATAAGATATCTACTACCAGTATTCCTATTTAGAAGATGGAAAAAGAAGATCTGAGTGTTTAGGTAACTTGACCAACTTTACAGCTAAATCCCACATCTCTGGCCTACCTCACTGTCTTGAAACACAAGAAACAAAAAGTGTTGTTGACAATGTGGAGAAAATGGAACTCTTGTGCACTACTGGTGGGAATGCAAACTGGTACAGCCACTAGGGAAAACAGTGTGGATGTTCCTCAAAAAAATGAAAAAATAGAACTACCATATGAGCCAGTAATTCCACCACTATTTACCCAAAGAATGCAAAAACGCTCATTCAAAAAGATATACCTACCCCTGTGTTTCCTGTAGCACTATTTACAACAGCCAAACAAAGGACACAACCCAAGTGTCCACTGACTGATGGACGGATGAAGAAGAGGGGGCATATGTATATAATGGAATATTACTCAGCCATAAAAAAAGAATGAAATCTTGCCTTTTGCAACAACATAGATGGACCCAGTCAGTCTCTGACTGACTTGTTTGGTTGCCAAATAAGTCAGTCAGAGAAAGATAAATACTACATGCTTTTACTCATACATAGAATTTAATAAAACAGACAAATAAACAAAGAAGAGACAACCAAAAAGAGAGACTTGGCTATAGAGAACATACCGGTGGTTACCAGAGGAAGTGGGTGGGGTGATGAGCGAAATAAATTAGCAGGATTAACAGTAAGTTGACACTAATTGTGATGAACAGTGAGTAATGTATAAAATTGTTGGATCACTAGATTATATGCCTGAAACTAACAGAACACTGTAGGGCAACTACATAGAAATTTAAAGAAAAAGAAAGAAGGCAGGTTACCTTCAACACAGGTTACTCTCAGTAGGAACATGGAAGCTGGAAGAACATACAAGGACACTGCCCAAGTCCTTGAATGAAGTGCAGTTACTTACAAGACCGTGAATCAGTTCACAAGAAAATAATGTCGCGTGGACGAATCCAAACACAGAAGAACATATACTGCATGTTTTCATTTGTAAAAACGCAAACTAGGAAAAGCCAACCCATAAGGGTAGAGGTGAGAACCGTGGTTATCTCCGGGGAGAAGGACGGTGTGCAGAGCTGAGGAAGCACAGGAAGGTTCCTATGATGCTGGTAATATTCTGCTCCTTGACCTGGGTTGTGGCTTCTTGGATAAGCTCCCTTTGTGATAATTTATTGATCTGTACTCATGATTCAGTATTTTCCTGTATGAGTGTTTTTTTCTCCCCTTCCTATTTCCTGCTTCCTGGAATGCAGTTGTCATCCGTAAATCTCCAGAAGCCACTTGGGTCCTTGAGGAAGAAGGCAACACACTAGCATGGCAAAGCAGTGATTTAAAAAGTATAGGACCCCACGTACTTGATGGAACTTCCAATTCAACCTGGGTAGTCCATCTCTCAAACTCATTTACCTGAAGGGAAATAAACCTACTATCTGTTTAAGTCAATCTCCTTTTGTATTTTCATTTTATATACGACCAAGCCTAATCCTAACAGATACAACTGATCCGGCACTCTTACACCATGATACCTGTTTCTCCTTTCCCCATTTTTCCAATTTAGTTACATCTCAATTTTTCATTAAGTCAGTACCAGCATTTACATTATCATTACTATAGAAATAATAAAATAAAATGCACTTCATTCTCCATGGCACGGCGCAAGCTGCGGTATTTGTTCACTTCCTCTCTGGCCATACTAATGCCTCAGCAGTTGTCCTTTATCTTGGTTCTTTAGTTATGGTGTTCCGGTAAAGAACCATAATTTCAGTGCCTAGAAACTGCTGGACTGTAGGTTTACCAATGGCACTGACTGAATAGTAAAGAAATAGGCAATTGGACTTTAGGAACTTATCATGGTAGTCCAAGTACGGTCAGGGTTCCCTTGTGTACCCTTTAGGCTGCCTGTTTATTGAAAAGTAATTTATCATAAAGCATGTTTGACAGTAATACACTGGTGTTTATAAGGATTTGAATAAGAAAAAGTCTTTTACATCCAAAACAAAGATCGTCAAAATCATGATATGTCAAAATTGCCTTCAATAAAAAAATATTGAAAATGTTATAGTACAGTATTTAAGAACTTGAAAAACGTTGCATATATGCATTTAAGTAGAAGGAAGAAAATGATAACACAAAAAATTTTATTAAAAAAACTGGAAGACTATATTCCTAAAACATTAATGATAATTCTCTGATTTATAAATTATAGTTAACTTTTATTTCCTTGTTAATGCTTTTTAATGTTTTCCATTGTTTTACAGTCATGGTTCTCCCATTTTAAAGCAGGAGAATATATTATTACAGAAAACTGGGTGGAAATTATGAAGAAAGTTCTCAATGCTAACAAAATAACGTCGGATTCCCTGGCAAAACAAGAGTGAAGGCTGAAACAGTTCTCCTACATATCTCGGTTATTTTATGTAATAATTAGAAAATGCCAAGGAAAAGCATTTAAATACTTGAAACCAAAGCAATCAGAATCTTAAACGCCAGGATGGAAATGCCCAATTAACTTAAAAAACAACAACAACAACAAAAAACTTCTCCATTGAATTTCATGTTATGATTAGAACAAATGCAACACTCATTGTGTGCCCGGATTTTAAAAGACATAATGCTGCATCCCAAACCATAAAAACAGTTTTAATTCAAATTAATTTGCATAAGTACATGCAGTAAATATCAGCTGAAAGACATTGAGAAGAAAACACGTAGACTATGTGTTAGGTTGAATGGCAAGATTTCTAGAGGTATTTTGCACAGTTTACTATAAATATCCATAATAATGTAATTCCCACATATTTACTAAGTAAAGCATTATGCCGGTCCCTGTGGAAAATGCCAAGCTGCATAGCCTCCACTCTAGAGACACTGACAATCTCCTAAGGAAAATAAACACAACTAATCATGTGCAAGGCTGCCTGGGAGGTGATAAGAGAAGTAGAAGCATCGTTCTATAGGAGCTAGACGGGAAGAACAACCTTTGTCTTCATTAATCATCTGAAATAAGAGATGAACTTCTCAACCAACGTTGGCTGATGATTCCAAATTGGCGGTTGTTAAACAAACCTAGTGTGGAAAGAAAGATGATTTAAATTTCCCAAAGGAGTCTGGAAATGGGAACAGAAATTAAAATAAGAGTCGATTTGGAAAAAACTAACAGAGGGGTTGGTGGTGGTGGAGAGGACACAGGGACGTCTAACACACAGTCCCTCAAGAGCGTTGGGCTCCCAGGGGGCGGATCCCTAGAACACAGCCCTACCTCAAACCCAGGTGTGACTAGATCACACACCACACACTGTTGCAGCTCGTGTTACAGCCCAGAGCCGGTGTTCACCTGTGAAGGTGAAAGGGCCTCCAGGAGACAGCAGGAAGAGATTTGTTAGTGAAAACACGGCTAGAAAAACATCACAACGCCTCAGGAAAAGACCATAACCACCAAGATAACCAAGACAATGGTACCATTTAAATAAAAACAAGGTGTAAGCATAACGGAAAGAAGAAGTTGCCAAAGGCGGAATTAGATGGGGAAGAAAAGAAACCAACGGATGCTATTACGCCCTCGGCTGAGACAATACCAAAGCCACATCCCGCAACACCCGCAACACCCGCAACACGGTTGATCTAGGAACGGCTGCTTTACTAATTATTGATGAAGTTGGACTGCTGTTGAGCCAATCAAATCAAGGACAGAATAAACCAAGAAATAAAAAATAAACCAAAAAATAAAAATTCAAAAAATTTTAAAAAATAATTAAAAAATTTAAAAAAAGAACTTAACTGTATTCTTGCTACTGAACTGTTTTTTTTAAAGACCCACATTTAATAGTATCGAATTAAGTAAAGTTTTGATTCTAAGTCAGGAAGCTATCTGAAGTAATAAAGAGTAAGCTGTCTGTAATCATGGCACCCAAGAATATCTGGAATAGTTCTTGGCTGGTAAGTAGATTTTTTCCTCAACACTCATTTCTCGGTGCTTCTATTGCACGGCCACCAGCTTCTAGGTCTGGTGAGCGTCCTCACGAAGGCGTCGGCTGGGAGTAGCTTGATCTCTGGCCAGGTCAGAGGGAACCCAAGCACTGCGTCTTCCTAACTGGGAGGTTTTTTCTTCTGTTTTCCCCCTAACCATCTATATTACACTCTCCTCTGTATTACACTTTTTTTTATACATTTATTTTTTATTGGTGTTCAATTTGCCAACATACAGAATAACACCCAGTGCTCATCCCGTCAAGTGCCCCCCTCAGTGCCCATCACCCAGTCACCCCCACCCCCGCCCACCTCCCCTTCCACCCCCCCCCCAGTTCGTTTCCCAGAATTAGGAGTCTCTCATGTTCTGTCTCCCTCCCTGATATTTCCCACTCATTTTCTCTCCTTTCCCCTATATTACACTTTTTTTTATTGCAAATTAGTATTAGCCTCACTACCATGTATCATTTAGGAAGAAAAGGTCAAACTGATGCTTGAGATGTAAACATCTTTATGGTCACGTCATATGGCCAGTTTAAAATTGTCTTCGATTCACTTGGCCTGAACAATTACCTTAGTTCAACGGCCCGTGCACATCGTCACAGGTTTGTCAAAACTGTAGAACTTTCTGTCTAATAGGAAGAGTTAACCCCGATAGAAACTATGCAGTTTGATTAGTAACAACGTATTGACATCGGTTCACTGATGACAGCGCGGGGAGCACACTTCGTGTGAGAGGTTAGTGCCAGCAGACGTCATGCGCACGGGAGAGCAGGCCCTCGGGGACGCCCTGCGCTATGCGCTCAACTTACAGGCTTAAAGCTGGTCTATAAACAGTCCATCAATTTTTTAAAAATAAAAGTAAGCTCCCTGAAAATAGCATTCAATAAAATACTCTTGGGCTGTTCCCTGAGCCCATTCAGCAAAAGAGAGAGCTTTATAAGGCAAACTTGAGGTAGTGTCCAAGTTTGAGAAAGATGAAGGCATCTAACCCCCCCACCTGCGGTACCAACCTCAGGCCACCAGGACCGGGACTCTGAAGCACCAGGTGAGGTTCACTGCAGCTGCCTAATTCTAGCTAAAGTAGGACTGACTAGCTCTTTTGTCCTGGATTCCCAGGGATCATCCAGGATCAGGTCCGTTTGGTGTTTCTAAAGTCTTCTCCTTATTTTAGAAGAATCTGAAGGACCTTCCTACCTCCTGCTTCTGATGTATTTTTTTCACGTTGCTCATACCTGAACCCCTGATTCTGCTTCCTTGCCTCGGGCGCCTCAGCACCAGACCTGCAGAGCACGCTTTCCATGGGGCACGTTCTGTAGTCATGAGATGGTTCAGGGCGCAACAGTACCACCAGTTTATAACAGTACTTTCAGTTTATAGCCCGTCTTTTTTAACGTTTCTGAACTATCCTGCAAATAACTAATGGTCTACATAGATGAGAATATAGTCACTCCACATTTTAACAACTTTGCAATAACGTAAAAACTTACTAGCTTAATTTCTATTAGGTCAGACAGTAAGACACAATTTTATTTTTTTTTTATTTTTTTTATTTTTTATTTTTTTACACTTTTTAAAAAAACAAAACTGGTGGGAAACGATACAGGTTTCTTAAGCAGACACAAGACCTCAATTAAAATGAGAAGTCTTTACAAGATTATCGACTATGTGTAGTTAGAATAGATACAGCAGATGCTAATCTATTCCCAAACGCTGGATCCTAGAGTACCACTTTGCTGAAAGGAAGACCATACTGGGTGCCGTTAAATAATCACTTGGTTGAAATAATACCATAAAAAGGGCTAAACCAACCAAGAGAACTCTAGAAACAAAGCGCAGATAGTGAAGTAACGCCAGAGAACACTGGTTTAGAACGTGTCCTAGCGATTCACGAGGTCGGTGCCCGTGGGCTGGAGGACCAAATTAGTATTGCAAATTAGTATTAGCAAATAGACACTGTAGTCTCCACCGTTGTCGAAGCTCAGTCTTTTCTTAGACCTCCTAATGTTTTCTTTTCCAAACTTGAGTGTTTTCTCCTCGTTCTTTGTATTATGCTTGCTGATGCTTCCGGTTTTTAATATCACAAATCGTTACAAATTTCCATCATACTTGCTCTGAGTTTGAAATCTTTTTAATCAGCCCGGAGTTTGAACATGTTTCAGCATATCATTTGTTATTACCTTATTTCCTATGAAATAACCCTCAAGGAATTACTACCTCCGATAATAGAAATAAATCTGTCGGCTGACGCCACTGGTTATTTTAATAACTGACTAGATTGCGAAAAGCCATTGACTTCATTTCAGGCCTTTATCTCAGACTGTGATGAGCTCTTAAGTAACTGTTGGCCAGACTGTCACTGTCATGACCAAGGGGTTTTCATGGTGGGACTGCTATTATGTCCAGGACCATACTATTTCTATGTCTAATTGTTGAGGATTTTAGAAAATATGTCTTCGCTCTCCAACACACCAAGCCAAAAAGCACGCGTTCATTCACTACACAATACTAAGAGTCGATACACAAGGTAGGACAGAGAAAACTCTATTTTCTGAAGAACTGACCAAGGGAGTGTCCTGGGCCATCTACTCCTCTGTTCACTATGTGGACTGTATACACCGGCCCCAGTGTGAGTTCACTGATGCTCCCTGGCTATCCAAACATCAGGAGAGAGGAGAGAGTCAGGCAAGGTGTCGGACTCCGAAGGCTGAAGCCGACAAACAGAAAAAATTCCCAGGCGCTTCGCTCTGCTAATGTTAGTTTTAAGATCAACACCACAGTGGAAACTCTTTTCCACTTCAATCCCTTCCTTTTCCTCAGAGGATGCACAGGTCTTTACTAATATAATCTTTATTTACCAGCTGCAGTATCCATTTTGCAAATCCTTCCCTGTTGAAATATAATACCAGGGAGAAAAATATTGAGGAAACTCCGACAATCAGTTAATAGTCCATGTTTTCTTGAAAGCAGCATGAGATTCACCATCTGTGAATGTTAGAGGAAGATACAAAAATAAAGTCACCAGGCCATCAACTGAGGCTACTGGAAAACTTGTTAATTGTCGGATTAGCGATGACAAGATCGAGTAGTAATACCAGAGCAGAAAATAAGTTCTATTCTGAAAAACGAAGCGTTAGCTTCTATCTTCTTAGTCCTAAGATGTTGATCTGACTCCCTCACTTCTTGACTTATAGAGGCGAGAGGCCCTGTGCCTGTAGCGTAAGCTTCCATCTGGAGGTTAGGAGGATAATTAAACATGAGTAAGAGTCTAACTTTGATTACTAAAGCCCCATATTTCTAGTTCTCACATTGATTAAAGAAACAAAGCAAAACAGTGCTTGCCAGAGAAAAATCCCACTTGCTCCACTAATAGGCTGAACCATAGGGAATTGTAAATATTCAACCATTTTTACCTGCAAGAATGGAAATTTCCTATAGTCCAATCTAACAGGTGATAGCAATTTTTCTATGAATTATACCTTTTGTTTAACATGAGACTTTTCTAAATTCCGATGCAAAAGCTTTCTCCAACTGAGAATTCCTGAGTGCTTTGCCAAATCCTTTTGATTCCCCCAAAGTCTTCATCCTATTTCCCAAAATAGGAAACAGACCTCTTTGTGGTCATGGGAATGTAATTTGTGAATAAAGTGAACTTTAGACACGTCTTTTTTTTTTTTTCCCTAGAATGTTGCAAGAGCTTTGTTGTGAGAAGCCCAGGACTACCAAAGCAAAGCCAAAAGGCCACATGCCTTGTATACATTGAATTAAATTCAGCAGTTCACCAGAGGCTCTCGTGGCAAACTGCATTTGCCGAACTCTCTATGAGTCTGGAAAAGGGAAAGGATAAATTGAATGGGAGGAAAGTTTGAAATAGGTGCATCGTTTGTACCAATGCTATTTTGTGTGTGTGTGTGTGTGTGTGTGTGTGTGTGTAACACCCTCACAGGGGTGCAGTACTGATGTCTCTTAGATAACTTGAATGGCTGAAGACAATACAGTATTGGGATGAAGTGGAATCAGAGGCAATGATTAAAATCTCTGCACACAAAATGCTCACTTGGTGGTAGTAGCGGAATGGAAGTCTACATGTTTTGATATATGGATTTTTAATGATTATTCAGGCATGGCAAGGCCAGCCGGGGATGTGGGCTCTGGCTTGGTTAGTTTGCAACGGAAAAGTGTGCTGGTAAGCAAGTTACTTACTATCTCTAGAAGTTGGCTAGCTCTGTAAGGTGCAGCCTCTCCAGGGTCAAGAGGGCTCCAGATGTCAAAGCATCAGAATACAGAAAATAAAACACAGAATCAGAATACAGAAAAAAAAAACCCACAGAGTTAATATCTGATCTTGCCCAGTAGACTCCCTAGGTGTCAAGAGTCATAGGTTCCTATCACAGCTCTGTCAGTAATTATTTATGCGATCTTAAAAGGTCACTTCTCTAGCCTTTAATTCTTCCAATGGTGAATTAAACACTGTTTGACTAGATAAATCTTTAATATGTTTAGGTACATATTTAACATTCCTTAACCTATGATCACAGGTCAAAAAGGAGATGCTTATTACATTCGACAAGATAACACTCTTGCTCAGGACAAGAATTCAGACTATAAATCCCCAGTAAATCTGGTCTGATATGGGAAAATCACATTGAGTACATCTGGGTTGTTTTTTTTTTTTTGTATTATTGGTGTTTTGTTGTTGTTGTTGTTGTTTTAGTCAATCTCAAAGTAGACAGGTTGCTCCTGCAACATGCAGCTTACAAGCACTGCAACGCAAAAGCTAGAGTAACTGCTTCTCTCAAGGCTTCCTCTAATCAAAATGAACTTGACGGGTTTGTGGGCACCGCCAGGTCTGGGCCTCCTTCAGCACCACTATCCCATGTTCCCTGATCACTGACATAAATAAACAGCAAATATAGTTTATCTTCCTCTTATTCAGCTTTTATATAGCAACAAGGATACGGTTGCTAATAAACCCAAAAACCAGTAACTAATAAATTCATGCATAGCTGCTGGTAACTAGCTTAGCAATAAAGTGTCTTAAAGCAAAATACAAATGTAGATTTGAAATTGTGAGACGGAATTCAGAATTGTTCTCAGCCACAGGGACCCGTCCGACTGCACTCTGTGTCATCCCTGAAATGACATTTTCCTCAAGACTCTGCCTCGGTGCCTCTGTCACGTTAACCCAGCTTTGTGATCCTTCGGGGAACATACACACTTCTGGTAGTTCTGGTAGTTCTGGTAGTTCTGGTAGTTCTGGTAGGAGGAAGTAGTAACCCTTCCTCCTCCCACTCCCAACAGAAACCCCTCAGATTAGACATGATATTCAACTTCTTTAGGTTTTGGTTGTCTATAAGCACGTTTTTGAAATAGAAAGGTCCCAGTGGGGTGTGTGCATGTGTGTGTGTAGGGTTAAGGGGCAGCCGTGGGCAGGGGTTGGTCACAAACAGCATCAGATCACACAACAGCATATATAATATGATCATATTTCTGTAAGACAATAGTGGATATATTGAAGAGTCTGAAAAAATACAGAAATTGGCTTTTAGTGATGAGATTGTGATGATTTTTAATTTTCTTTCATATGTTTTGTATTTTCTGAATTATTTGAAATGAATGTATATACACATTCCTTTTATAGCAAAAAAAAATGAAGTTATTTCTACTTGCAAAACCAGTATTCCTCCATTCAGAGAACTTATTGTGAAGACATTATTTACTATTATAAAACTCGGGTCAAACGTAACACATTCACTTTCTTGGAGATAGGAGATCACCGTAGATCACTGTGCCCCCCCCCTACTTTATGTAGGACGTTCAGTCCCTAATTATTAAATCTCCGGCATGTGGATAATACTGAAGGCAACAAAACTAGACGTTATGATGGAGATTGTTCTTGGTCCCAGCTTTGCAAAGCAGTCCCGTATTCCTCGGGCCACAAGAGGTGAACTAAACAGAGAGAATTTCAGAATTAACATAATTCATCAGCCACTGCCAAGGTCTCCGTTCAAAAGGTTCCTCAGCCCTCAGCCCCTCGGGGCTCACTCTAGAAGGCCACTGGGTTTGATGCTTGTATTTACCAGCTTCGTTTGTTTGACTAGAGAACCATAGTAAGGAGGTCATGGTCCCGAGAACATTCCGTTCGCTGGGTAACTCTGCAGCCCCAGATTGTGCTGCACCCAGCGAGCCCTTCTGCACACCCCGGGCTCACAAACAGGAGCCCGGGACTAACGGCCCACAAATCTGTAACCACTACTTTCATGTACCTTAAAGTTTGCTCCTGTACTCATGGGTCCGACGAATACTCCTGCGACAACAGCTTTAACTACAAATAGTGGGAACGCTAAGGTGGGGTTAAACTATAGAGAAATCATTCTAGGCTTTTAAGGAAACCATCCGAACGCCCCTGCGGAAAGATCCGGGGACGCTCGTGAGGCCCAACAACCTACACCACCTGATTCCAAAGATGCAAAATAACTTGTGAGCTTGATGCTTTGTATCCCTCCTAGCCTCAAAGTCCTAGAAGGGGTACGTAAAATTTGAAAAGTCAGAGAATAAAGTAAGGTCCTGAAGGGGCAGTCTTCATTTGACGTCCCTGTGCCCTTCCCCAGTTGTTACCTATGTTAGATTCTGCTGTTCTCATTTACTTCCGTGGGTTGTTATAAAAGAAAAGATGGGAGAAATGACTTTAAATTGGAAAGTTTTGCGGTGTCTCCAGCTGCAGTGGAGGTGTATTCTGGGTACCTCCTGGCTTAGAACACTGTTTCGTTCTCAGTGCCCGAGGAACGCAGCTAGTTGAAAGCAGGCTTGGAGGCGTGCTTCCTTGTGTGACCTGAGTTCAGGGCAGAACCCTCCCACATTCTGACTGCCCGTAGACGTAGGTCCCAGCATCCTTATGTTAGGTGCCGGAAGAGGTTGTGTGAAGAGCATGTGGAAGTGACAGGATTCTCCTCAGGTGTATCTGATCTCAATGCAGACATTGCAAACATCCTTGTTCAATGAGAGTGTAGCTCGGTCCTAGCTCCCATCAAAGTGTCTAGCAGACATCTGCCTGCAAAGCATACAGACTTCCGATAGTTGGGCTTATGGACTGTCCCTCCCACATCCTGCCTGCACGTACACCGCGCTCCCAACAGGCCTAGTCCCGATGCGTGCCTGAAGTGTTGTGAGAGGTAAGTGGAAAGTCCCGGCCCACAAGACTAGTGCATCCAAGCTCAACCCAGCGATTTCCTAGTATTTCCTTTGTGATCCAGGTGCGACATCCTAAGTGCCATACGAGAGAATCTAGCTGAACGCCTTGTCCGAAAGCAACTTACTTCGGAGAGTTGAGCTCACCCGCCGTCCCTCACAGTTGCACACTGCCTGCAGAAAGAGTTTCCAACATTTGCACCACAGCTGTTTGTCAGAGGCTTGTGAGACGCAAGTGGAATAAGCAGACCTGGAGGGTGTCTCCAGCTGCAGTGGAGTGGTATTCTGGGTATCTCCTGGCTTAGAACACTGTTACGTTCTCAGTGCCCGAGGAACGCAGCTAGTTGAAAGCTGGCTTGGAGGCGTGCTTCCTTGTGTGACCTGAGTTCAGGGCAGAACCCTCCCACATTCTGACTGCCCGTAGACGTAGGTCCCAGCATCCTTATGTTAGGTGCCAAAAGAGGTTGTGTGAAGAGCATGTGGAAGTGAGATGATTCTCCTCAGGTGTATCTGATCTCAATGCAGACATTGCATAAGTCCTTGTTCAATGAGAGTGTAGCTCGGTCCTAGGTCCCATCAAAGTGTCTAGCAGACATCTGCCTGCAAAGCATACACACTTCAAGATTTGAGCTTATGGACCGTCCCGCCCACATCCTGCCTGCACGTACACCGCGCTCCCAAAAGGCCTAGCACCGATGCGTGCCTGAAGTGTTGTGAGAGGTAAGTGGAAAGTCCCGGCCCTCAAGACTAGTGCATACAAGCTCAACCCAGCGATTTCCTAGTATTACCTGTGTGAGCCAGGTGCTACATCCTAAGTGTCATACGAGAGAAGCTAGCTGAACGCCTTATCCGAAAGCAACTTACATCGGAGAGTTGAGCTCACGCTCAGTCCCTCACAGTTGCACACTGCCTGCAGAAAGACTTTCCAATATGTGCACCCCAGCCGTTTGTCAGAGGCTTGTGAGACGCAAGTGGAATAAGCAGGCCTGGAGGGTGTCTCCAGCTGCAGTGGAGGTGTATTCTGGGTACCTCCTGGCTTAGAACACTGTTACGTTCTCAGTGCCCGAGGAACGCAGCTAGTTGAAAGCTGGCTTGTAGGCGTGCTTCCTTGTGCGAGCTGAGTTCAGGGCAGGACCCTCCCGCATTCTGACAGCCCGTAGACGTAGGTCCCAGCATTTTTATATTAGGTGCCGGAACGGGTTGTGTGAAGAGCATGTGGAAGTGACAGGATTCTCCTCAAGTGTATCTGATCTCAATGCAGACATTGCAAACGTCCTTTTTCACTGAGAGTGTAGCTCGGGCCTAGCTCCCATCAAAGTGTCTAGCAGACATCTGCCTGCAAAGCATACACACTTCCGAGAGTTGGGCTTATGGACTGTCCCTCCCACATCCTGCCTGCACGTACACCGCGCTCCTAACAGGCCTAGCCCCGATGCGTGCCTGAAGTGTTGTGAGAGGTAAGTGGAAAGTCCCGGCCCACAAGACTAGTGCATCCAAGCTCAACCCAGCGATTTCCTAGTATTTCCTGTGTGAGCCAGGTGCGACATCCTAAGTGCCATACGAGAGAAGCTAGCTGAACGCCTTGTCCGAAAGCAACTTACTTCGGAGAGTTGAGCTCACCCTCAGTCCCTCACAGTTGCACACTGCCTGCAGAAAGAGTTTCCAACATCTGCACCACAGCCGTTTGTCAGAGGCTTGTGAGACGCAAGTGGAATAAGCAGACCTGGAGGGTGTCTCCAGCTGCAGTGGAGTGGTATTCTGGGTACCTCCTGGCTTAGAACACTGTTACGTTCTCAGTGCCCGAGGAACGCAGCTAGTTGAAAGCAGGCTTGTGGCGTGCTTCCTTGTGTGAGCTGAGTTCAGGGCAGTATCCTCCCGCATTCTGACTGCCCGTAGACGTAGGTCCCAGCATCCTTATGTTAGGTGCCGGAAGAGGTTGTGTGAAGAGCATATGGAAGTGGCAGGATTCTCCTCAGGTGTATCTGATCTCAATGCAGACATTGCAAACATCCTTGTTCAATGAGAGTGTAGCTCGGTCCTAGCTCCCATCAAAGTGTCTAGCAGACATCTGCCTGCAAAGCATACACACTTCCGAGAGTTGGGCTTATGGACTGTCCCTCCCACATCCTGCCTGCACGTACACCGCGCTCCTAACAGGCCTAGCCCCGATGCGTGCCTGAAGTGTTGTGAGAGGTAAGTGGAAAGTCCCGGCCCACAAGACTAGTGCATCCAAGCTCTACCCAGCGATTTCCTAGTATTTCCTGTGTGAGCCAGGTGCGACATCGTAAGTGCCATACGAGAGAAGCTAGCTGAACGCCTTGTCCGAAAGCAACTTACTTCGGAGAGTTGAGCTCACCCTCAGTCCCTCACAGTTGCACACTGCCTGCAGAAAGAGTTTCCAACATCTGCACCACAGCCGTTTGTCAGAGGCTTGTGAGACGCAAGTGGAATAAGCAGACCTGGGGGGTGTCTCCAGCTGCAGTGGAGTGGTATTCTAGGTACCTCCTGGCTTAGAACACTGTTAAGTTCTCAGTGCCCGAGGAACGCAGCTAGTTGAAAGCTGGCTTGTAGGAGTGCTTCCTTGTGCGAGCTGAGTTCAGGGCAGGACCCTCCCGCATTCTGACTGCCCGTAGACGTAGGTCCCAGCATCCTTATGTTAGGTGCCGGAAGAGGTTGTGTGAAGAGCATGTGGAAGTGACAGGATTCTCCTCAGGTGTATCTGATCTCAATGCAGACATTGCAAACATCCTTGTTCAATGAGAGTGTAGCTCGGTCCTAGCTCCCATCAAAGTGTCTAGCAGACATCTGCCTGCAAAGCATACACACTTCCGAGAGTTGGGCTTATGGACTGTCCCTCCCACATCCTGCCTGCACGTACACCGCGCTCCTAACAGGCCTAGCCCCGATGCGTGCCTGAAGTGTTGTGAGAGGTAAGTGGAAAGTCCCGGCCCACAAGACTAGTGCATCCAAGCTCTACCCAGCGATTTCCTAGTATTTCCTGTGTGAGCCAGGTGCGACATCCTAAGTGCCATACGAGAGAAGCTAGCTGAACGCCTTGTCCGAAAGCAACTTACTTCGGAGAGTTGAGCTCACCCTCAGTCCCTCACAGTTGCACACTGCCTGCAGAAAGAGTTTCCAACATCTGCACCACAGCCGTTTGTCAGAGGCTTGTGAGACGCAAGTGGAATAAGCAGACCTGGAGGGTGTCTCCAGCTGCAGTGGAGTGGTATTCTGGGTACCTCCTGGCTTAGAACACTGTTACGTTCTCAGTGCCCGAGGAACGCAGCTAGTTGAAAGCTGGCTTGTAGGCGTGCTTCCTTGTGCGAGCTGAGTTCAGGGCAGGACCCTCCCGCATTCTGACTGCCCGTAGACGTAGGTCCCAGCATCCTTATGTTAGGTGCCGGAAGAGGTTGTGTGAAGAGCATGTGGAAGTGACAGGATTCTCCTCAGGTGTATCTGATCTCAATGCAGACATTGCAAACGTCCTTGTTCAATGAGAGTGTAGCTCGGTCCTAGCTCCCATCAAAGTGTCTAGCAGACATCTGCCTGCAAAGCATACACACTTCCGAGAGTTGGGCTTATGGACTGTCCCTCCCACATCCTGCCTGCACGTACACCGCGCTCCTAACAGGCCTAGCCCCGATGCGTGCCTGAAGTGTTGTGAGAGGTAAGTGGAAAGTCCCGGCCCACAAGACTAGTGCATCCAAGCTCAACCCAGCGATTTCCTAGTATTTCCTGTGTGAGCCAGGTGCGACATCCTAAGTGCCATACGAGAGAAGCTAGCTGAACGCCTTGTCCGAAAGCAACTTACTTCGGAGAGTTGAGCTCACCCTCAGTCCCTCACAGTTGCACACTGCCTGCAGAAAGAGTTTCCAACATCTGCACCACAGCCGTTTGTCAGAGGCTTGTGAGACGCAAGTGGAATAAGCAGACCTGGAGGGTGTCTCCAGCTGCAGTGGAGTGGTATTCTGGGTACCTCCTGGCTTAGAACACTGTTACGTTCTCAGTGCCCGAGGAACGCAGCTAGTTGAAAGCTGGCTTGTAGGCGTGCTTCCTTGTGCGAGCTGAGTTCAGGGCAGGACCCTCCCGCATTCTGACTGCCCGTAGACGTAGGTCCCAGCATCCTTATAGTTAGGTGCCGGAAGAGGTTGTGTGAAGAGCATGTGGAAGTGACAGGATTCTCCTCAGGTGTATCTGATCTCAATGCAGACATTGCAAACGTCCTTGTTCAATGAGAGTGTAGCTCGGTCCTAGCTCCCATCAAAGTGTCTAGCAGACATCTGCCTGCAAAGCATACACACTTCCGAGAGTTGGGCTTATGGACTGTCCCTCCCACATCCTGCCTGCACGTACACCGCGCTCCTAACAGGCCTAGCCCCGATGCGTGCCTGAAGTGTTGTGAGAGGTAAGTGGAAAGTCCCGGCCCACAAGACTAGTGCATCCAAGCTCAACCCAGCGATTTCCTAGTATTTCCTGTGTGAGCCAGGTGCGACATCCTAAGTGCCATACGAGAGAAGCTAGCTGAACGCCTTGTCCGAAAGCAACTTACTTCGGAGAGTTGAGCTCACCCTCAGTCCCTCACAGTTGCACACTGCCTGCAGAAAGAGTTTCCAACATCTGCACCACAGCCGTTTGTCAGAGGCTTGTGAGACGCAAGTGGAATAAGCAGACCTGGAGGGTGTCTCCAGCTGCAGTGGAGTGGTATTCTGGGTACCTCCTGGCTTAGAACACTGTTACGTTCTCAGTGCCCGAGGAACGCAGCTAGTTGAAAGCTGGCTTGTAGGCGTGCTTCCTTGTGCGAGCTGAGTTCAGGGCAGGACCCTCCCGCATTCTGACTGCCCGTAGACGTAGGTCCCAGCATCCTTATGTTAGGTGCCGGAAGAGGTTGTGTGAAGAGCATGTGGAAGTGACAGGATTCTCCTCAGGTGTATCTGATCTCAATGCAGACATTGCAAACGTCCTTGTTCAATGAGAGTGTAGCTCGGTCCTAGCTCCCATCAAAGTGTCTAGCAGACATCTGCCTGCAAAGCATACACACTTCCGAGAGTTGGGCTTATGGACTGTCCCTCCCACATCCTGCCTGCACGTACACCGCGCTCCTAACAGGCCTAGCCCCGATGCGTGCCTGAAGTGTTGTGAGAGGTAAGTGGAAAGTCCCGGCCCACAAGACTAGTGCATCCAAGCTCAACCCAGCGATTTCCTAGTATTTCCTGTGTGAGCCAGGTGCGACATCCTAAGTGCCATACGAGAGAAGCTAGCTGAACGCCTTGTCCGAAAAGCAACTTACTTCGGAGAGTTGAGCTCACCCTCAGTCCCTCACAGTTGCACACTGCCTGCAGAAAGAGTTTCCAACATCTGCACCACAGCCGTTTGTCAGAGGCTTGTGAGACGCAAGTGGAATAAGCAGACCTGGAGGGTGTCTCCAGCTGCAGTGGAGTGGTATTCTGGGTACCTCCTGGCTTAGAACACTGTTACGTTCTCAGTGCCCGAGGAACGCAGCTAGTTGAAAGCTGGCTTGTAGGCGTGCTTCCTTGTGCGAGCTGAGTTCAGGGCAGGACCCTCCCGAATTCTGACTGCCCGTAGATGTAGGTCCCAGCATCCTTATGTTAGGTGCCGGAAGAGGTTGTGTGAAGAGCATGTGGAAGTGATAGGATTCTCCTCAAGTGTATCTGATCTCAATGCAGACATTGCAAAGGTCCTTGTTCAATGAGAGTGTAGCTCGGTCCTAGCTCCCATCAAAGTGTCTAGCAGACATCTGCCTGCAAAGCATACACACTTCCGAGAGTTGGGCTTATGGACTGTCCCTCCCACATCCTGCCTGCACGTACACCGCGCTCCTAACAGGCCTAGCCCCGATGCGTGCCTGAAGTGTTGTGAGTGGTAAGTGGAAAGTCCCGTCCCACAAGACTAGTGCATCCAAGCTCAACCCAGCGATTTCCTAGTATTTCTTGTGTGAGCCAGGTGCGACATCCTAAGTGCCATACGAGAGAAGCTAGCTGAACGCCTTGTCCGAAAGCAACTTACTTCGGAGAGTTGAGCTCACCCTCAGTCCCTCACAGTTGCACACTGCCTGCAGAAAGAGTTTCCAACATCTGCACCACAGCCGTTTGTCAGAGGCTTGTGAGACGCAAGTGGAATAAGCAGACCTGGAGGGTGTCTCCAGCTGCAGTGGAGTGGTATTCTGGGTACCTCCTGGCTTAGAACACTGTTACGTTCTCAGTGCCCGAGGAACGCAGCTAGTTGAAAGCTGGCTTGTAGGCGTGCTTCCTTGTGCGAGCTGAGTTCAGGGCAGGACCCTCCCGCATTCTGACTGCCCGTAGACGTAGGTCCCAGCATCCTTATGTTAGGTGCCGGAAGAGGTTGTGTGAAGAGCATGTGGAAGTGACAGGATTCTCCTCAGGTGTATCTGATCTCAATGCAGACATTGCAAACGTCCTTGTTCAATGAGAGTGTAGCTCGGTCCTAGCTCCCATCAAAGTGTCTAGCAGACATCTGCCTGCAAAGCATACACACTTCCGAGAGTTGGGCTTATGGACTGTCCCTCCCACATCCTGCCTGCACGTACACCGCGCTCCTAACAGGCCTAGCCCCGATGCGTGCCTGAAGTGTTGTGAGAGGTAAGTGGAAAGTCCCGGCCCACAAGACTAGTGCATCCAAGCTCAACCCAGCGATTTCCTAGTATTTCCTGTGTGAGCCAGGTGCGACATCCTAAGTGCCATACGAGAGAAGCTAGCTGAACGCCTTGTCCGAAAGCAACTTACTTCGGAGAGTTGAGCTCACCCTCAGTCCCTCACAGTTGCACACTGCCTGCAGAAAGAGTTTCCAACATCTGCACCACAGCCGTTTGTCAGAGGCTTGTGAGACGCAAGTGGAATAAGCAGACCTGGAGGGTGTCTCCAGCTGCAGTGGAGTGGTATTCTGGGTACCTCCTGGCTTAGAACACTGTTACGTTCTCAGTGCCCGAGGAACGCAGCTAGTTGAAAGCTGGCTTGTAGGCGTGCTTCCTTGTGCGAGCTGAGTTCAGGGCAGGACCCTCCCGCATTCTGACTGCCCGTAGACGTAGGTCCCAGCATCCTTATGTTAGGTGCCGGAAGAGGTTGTGTGAAGAGCATGTGGAAGTGACAGGATTCTCCTCAGGTGTATCTGATCTCAATGCAGACATTGCAAACGTCCTTGTTCAATGAGAGTGTAGCTCGGTCCTAGCTCCCATCAAAGTGTCTAGCAGACATCTGCCTGCAAAGCATACACACTTCCGAGAGTTGGGCTTATGGACTGTCCCTCCCACATCCTGCCTGCACGTACACCGCGCTCCTAACAGGCCTAGCCCCGATGCGTGCCTGAAGTGTTGTGAGAGGTAAGTGGAAAGTCCCGGCCCACAAGACTAGTGCATCCAAGCTCAACCCAGCGATTTCCTAGTATTTCCTGTGTGAGCCAGGTGCGACATCCTAAGTGCCATACGAGAGAAGCTAGCTGAACGCCTTGTCCGAAAGCAACTTACTTCGGAGAGTTGAGCTCACCCTCAGTCCCTCACAGTTGCACACTGCCTGCAGAAAGAGTTTCCAACATCTGCACCACAGCCGTTTGTCAGAGGCTTGTGAGACGCAAGTGGAATAAGCAGACCTGGAGGGTGTCTCCAGCTGCAGTGGAGTGGTATTCTGGGTACCTCCTGGCTTAGAACACTGTTACGTTCTCAGTGCCCGAGGAACGCAGCTAGTTGAAAGCTGGCTTGTAGGCGTGCTTCCTTGTGCGAGCTGAGTTCAGGGCAGGACCCTCCCGCATTCTGACTGCCCGTAGACGTAGGTCCCAGCATCCTTATGTTAGGTGCCGGAAGAGGTTGTGTGAAGAGCATGTGGAAGTGACAGGATTCTCCTCAGGTGTATCTGATCTCAATGCAGACATTGCAAACGTCCTTGTTCAATGAGAGTGTAGCTCGGTCCTAGCTCCCATCAAAGTGTCTAGCAGACATCTGCCTGCAAAGCATACACACTTCCGAGAGTTGGGCTTATGGACTGTCCCTCCCACATCCTGCCTGCACGTACACCGCGCTCCTAACAGGCCTAGCCCCGATGCGTGCCTGAAGTGTTGTGAGAGGTAAGTGGAAAGTCCCGGCCCACAAGACTAGTGCATCCAAGCTCAACCCAGCGATTTCCTAGTATTTCCTGTGTGAGCCAGGTGCGACATCCTAAGTGCCATACGAGAGAAGCTAGCTGAACGCCTTGTCCGAAAGCAACTTACTTCGGAGAGTTGAGCTCACCCTCAGTCCCTCACAGTTGCACACTGCCTGCAGAAAGAGTTTCCAACATCTGCACCACAGCCGTTTGTCAGAGGCTTGTGAGACGCAAGTGGAATAAGCAGACCTGGAGGGTGTCTCCAGCTGCAGTGGAGTGGTATTCTGGGTACCTCCTGGCTTAGAACACTGTTACGTTCTCAGTGCCCGAGGAACGCAGCTAGTTGAAAGCTGGCTTGTAGGCGTGCTTCCTTGTGCGAGCTGAGTTCAGGGCAGGACCCTCCCGCATTCTGACTGCCCGTAGACGTAGGTCCCAGCATCCTTATGTTAGGTGCCGGAAGAGGTTGTGTGAAGAGCATGTGGAAGTGACAGGATTCTCCTCAGGTGTATCTGATCTCAATGCAGACATTGCAAACGTCCTTGTTCAATGAGAGTGTAGCTCGGTCCTAGCTCCCATCAAAGTGTCTAGCAGACATCTGCCTGCAAAGCATACACACTTCTGAGAGTTGGGCTTATGGACTGTCCCTCCCACATCCTGCTGCAGTACACCGCCTGACCAGGCTAGGTCCGAATGCATGCCTGAGTGTTGTGAGGTAAGATGAAAGTTGTAAGCAACAGCGATTTCTAGTATCTGTTAGCATGAACCTAGTCAAGAGAAGCTGAGCCTGCCAACAATTCTTCGAATGAGCTCCCCATCCCTCACAGTTGCATCTAGATTTCCACACTGCCCAGGTTCAGGCTGAGCGCAAGTGTAGAGACTGGAGGGGTCCAAATGGTTATTGTACTCTTAGAACACTTACTTCCAGTCAGAAAGCTATTGAACTGCTTAGGGTCTTCCTTGAGATTAGGGCAGCCTCCGCATTCTGACGCCTAGAGAGTCCACATCTTAGTTAGTGCAGGGTTGTGAAGCATGAAGTGACAGGTTGAGATCTGATGCTTGATGACTCGTTCCAAATTAGACTGCCCAGAATTGGCTGCTCCCCTCCGCCTAGTCAAGCTACTGGAATTAGTAGTGAAAGTCCGCCCAAATAGTGCATCCAACTACACATCATCTTCTTTTCCGTGGCACATCCTAAGATCAGAGAACTAGCTAGCCTTTCCAAACAACTTCTTCGGAGTTAACTCCACCTCAGTCCTCAGTCGAAGCGTCCAAAGTTCAAATGCGAAGCCTTGCCAAGTGTAGAGCAATGGAGGTCCTGTTGGTGGCTCTGGGACTCCGGGCTATGGGTACTGCTGAACCGTGCTAGCTTCAGAGTTGGCCTCCTGTAGCGGTTCCATGCAGAATCAGTCAGACCTCCCACTGGTCCGACTAGTCAGTGACCTAGAGATTGGAAGAGTTGTGAAGAGGATTGAAGTGACGGATTCTGTATTCAATGCAAATTCAAACGTCCTTGTCAATGGATAGCTCGTCCTAGCTCCCATCAGTGTCTAGCAAATCTGCCTCAAACTCACCTCCGAGTTGGCTGGCCTCCCCCCCATCGCCGCTCACCTAGGTGCCGATGCTTTGAGGTGAGGTTGTGGAAAGCGGCCAGTGCATCACTCACCAGGATTCCTATATTTCTTGAGCCATTCAATAGTGCCTAGGAAGCAGCTGAACCTTGTCAAAAGCAACTACTTCGAGAGTTGAGTCACCCGTCCCATTGCACACTGCCTGCAGAAGTTCCACTTCACCACAGCGTGTCAATTGCTGAAGCGTGGAATGAACTGGAGGGTTCCCAGCAGTGGAGTGGATTCTGGTCTCCTGGTTAGACACTGTATTCAGTGCGGGAACAGCAGTGAAAGCTGCTTGAGCTGTTCCTTGCGGTTGGGGCACCCCTCGTCCATGCACTCAGGTCCCAACCTATTTAGCCGAAGAGTTTGTCAGAGCATGTGAAGTGCAGGATTCCAGGGGTTCTCCAATGCAAGCTTGTTCAATGATGTAGCGGCTCCCTCAAGTTCTAGCATTGCAAGCAGAAACTGGTTGCTGTTCTTTGGCGTTTCCTGCCCCCACGCTCCTGACTGCACGGTCCCGCAGCCATGTGCCGAAGTGTGGGAAAG